>NC_092784.1:61454284-61495360 GCF_047496795.1 Chiloscyllium punctatum
CCAGAGGGCAGTTAAGTGTGGGTCAGAGTCATACATATCCACCCCAGGTAAGGCTGTCCGTTTCCTTCCCTGAAGAACAGGAGTGAACCAGGTGGGTGTTTGACAGTTGGCGATAGCTTCATGATCTTCACTCTACTCTTAATTCCAGATTTTAATTGAATTCAAATTCCACCATCTGTTGTGACTGGATTCAAACCTGGGCCTCCACAAGAAGGGCTTATGTCTGAAGTGTTGATTCTCCTCCTCGGATTCTGCCTGACCTGCTGTGCTTTTCTAGCACCACACTCTCAACTCTGATCTCCAGCATCTGCACTCCTTACTTTCTCTTGTCTGCATTAATAGTCTCTTGGTGGTACCACATGGCCATTGTTTACCCATGTGCAGGTGATGCCAAAATAGCTGGGGGCGATAGCATTGAGGAGTTGGGTAGGCTGCTGAACAACCTAAGTGAGTGGGCAACTAAGCCGCAGGTGAAATGCAACATGGGAGGTTATGCACTTTGGTAGGAAGAATAGAGGGGATGACTATTTTCTAAAATCTGAGGCACGAAGGGATGTAGGCATCCTAGTTCAGGATTCTATTAAGGTCGACAAGAGAAGGATGTTGAGAAGCATATTAGCAATGACTTGATGGGGCTGAATGGCCTTGGTCTGTTCCTGTATCTTGTGATCCGAGGAGTTCTTTGTTTGTTGTTGTTTCTAATCCCTTGAAAAAGTTACTACTTCCTAGCCTGGTTCCTGGACGATATAGCGCTGTGGGTTTTTAACATCAGTTAGCATCCTTCTGTTGTCACAATTTTCTAGAATGATTGAAATTGTGGTTTTGTGTTGCTAGTGCAATATTGTAACTACGTTAGCAGCATACTTAGTTGTTTTATACATTTTTTAGTGTTCCTTTTTCCATGGCTAATCTCCTGAGCAGAAATCCCTGCTTCAGAGCTTCCTAGTGACGCTACAGATAAGTATGTGGGGACAGTTTATTTTCTTGATATCTTGTGTACATTTATTTCAGTTGGACATGCTTGGTTTCATTAGGTCTGAGTTTCAGTGGATAGCTGATTGAACAAAAGCTTCAGGTATGCTAAAGTTGCTGAATCTGTTCAGGTTATGCCAGAACTGAAGAACTGATCTGATGTGGTCAAGCTGAATAACAGTGACCTCAGTGGACTGCAAGGACCATTCTGAACAAATGAATCACAGACCCTAGAAAGGAAGCCTGCCTCTGATTGGCCCATTAATGGAAAGCCCTGGCAAGCAGAGGTTGGACCCTCTTGAATCTGAGGTTTTGATCATTGTACAGCAGTGATTACTGGTAAGGTGGCCATGGCACTGGTTTAATAATCCAGACCCCGAAGCTAATGTTCTGGAGGTTCAAATTCCTATGACAGATGGTGAAATGTTAAACTCTTGAACTCTGGAATTAGAAAGATAACCTCATAGTAACCATGGCATTTTCAATTGTTGTAAAAACCCATCTCACAAATTCATGCCCTTTGAGGGACGAAGCACCACTAAGTGTGACTGCAGACCCATTGCGATGTAGTTGGCACCGAACTGAATCATACAAACCATCATAAAAAAGATCTTTTTAAAAACAAAGAAAGAACTAGAAACAAAACAGAAGGAGCTGGAAAATCTCAGGGTATGTTAACATCCGTGAAGAGAAATCAAAATTCATGTTTTGGTCCAGTGACCTTTCCTTAGAACAAAAATGGATCCACTTCTGCAGGAGCTGCCTCTCTCTCCTCTTCACTCTTTGTTGTAAATGATGTCTGAATGGCAGGCGGTTGTATCCCAGCAACACTTGCAGCAGATCAGGGGAAAGGACTTCTATGAATTGGTAAATGAAAGGAAAGCTGCTTTGTTGGAGTCATGTCCAACCATATGACTCAGGAAATAACGCAGTCTATTGTGTCTCAGGGAAAATGGGGAAAAGAATTGTTGTCATCGACTGGTTTTCTTGATTTGAGGATGGCATTTCTCACAAGTTTCTTCACATGAATGGGCTGAATCTCAATACAGATGTTTGGGCACATGGGGCAGGATGTCCCACAGGGCAGTAGGTTCTGAATTGTAGGGTTTATTTTTCTCTTCCCTGCTTCTTAATTGTGATATTGTGACTTGAATCATGATACAGCTTGAGGGGCAGATTTTGGGTGCCATTTTGTATGATTGGTAGTAAGCTCCTCTTAGTCAGCCATGTTCTTGCTGCTGTACTTCAAGGAGAGCTTCCAAGGGAGTCTACCAAATGTCATTGATCCTGATGTTGTGTGATGTTGACTGGAATGGTAGTTTGTTTTGTATGTTATTCATTACAGACCAATGACAGCCATGTTTCTAGTTTTGCAGGTATTTCTCTGATCTGTGTTTCAGCACTTGAACACAGGATGAGATAGTGGAGTGAGACACACAATCCACTTTGCTCAAAGCCCCAAGTATGACAGTTGTAAAGCAAGCAACATGAGTTTGTGGTTCTTCTCTGATTTGTTTAAGTGAGGTAGTGGGATAATTGTATTGTCACTAGGCTAATAGTTCAGAGGTAAAAACAATGACTGCAGATGCTGGAAACCAGATTCTGGATTAGTGGTGCTGGAAGAGCACAGCAGTTCAGGCAGCATCCAAGTAGCTTCGAAATCGACGTTTCGGGCAAAAGCGGCTTTTGCCCGAAACATCGATTTCGAAGCTACTTGGATGCTGCCTGAACTGCTGTGCTCTTCCAGCACCACTAATCCAGAATAATAGTTCAGAGGCCCAGGCTAATGCTTTGGGGACATCAGTGCAAATCCAGCTATGGCAGTTGGCAGTGTTTAAAATCAATTCTTAAAATTTGGCAATTTTAAATAAGTAAATCTCAGTCAAGGTGACAATGTCACCCATGACTGAGTTGCCGAGTCCAGCTCCGAATTAATCTGTTCATTAGATGACAGTGGCAAATTAGCCAGTTTGATGAAAACTTTAAGAAATTGACGATGGAAAAGCAATTTCATAAACTAGAGTCGAAGTGTCAGTGTGTTCATTTTTATCAACTTGTTTCTGTTCAATATTTGTTCAGGTACGGTGATGTTTTCAATGTGGCAGTACCATGACGCAGGACCATTGAGTCCAATGTATGAGTGGTGTTTTATATAGTTCCTTTTCTAAGTGGATTTGCCAACTGTGCCGTGTCATGCTGAACCATTTAGATCAGTATTTGGGATTATTTGCTCTCCAGCTGTTACTATATCTATCACATTTTGCAATGAAGGCTTTGCTGTTGTGTGTTGTATCCACTGGATATAGAATCTCAGATTAGTGTCATGTCTACATCCCAGCAGTAGACTGAATTAGGCCATTTCAAAACTTTGAGAGATGATTCCTTGAACTTAAAATTGAAAAACAATCTGTACAGAGATGGAACAGGGTATTTGGGCTAGTCAAGAGGATGTCTGTGCAGTTGAGAGCTTATCAGTTATTGCACAGTTCCTCCAAACTGTCAGCTTCTCTGCTGTTATATTCATCCAGTATGTATTTGCATATTGTGGTTCCAGGATTGTTTATAAGTTAAGGAAGCCTCTTTCCCCATCGCTCTTTGGTAACATCATGTTCACTATACGCTTGGCTACAGAACATTGAGTCTTGATTTGAGACTTGAGGGGGCGTTCTCAGCTGGGGTGGAAGCAGGGAAATTGTTTAAATTGATTTGGAGATGCTGGTGTTGGACTGGGGTGGACAAAGTTCAAAATCACATGACACCAGGTTCGAGTCCAACAGGTTTATTTGGAAGCACTAGCTTTCGGAGTGCTGCTCCTTCATCAGGTGGTTGTGAAGGAGCAGCGCTCTATAAGCTAGTGCTTCCAAATAAACCTGTTAGACTCTAACCTGGTGTTCTGATTTTGAACTTTGTCCACCCCAGTCCAACACTGGCACCTCCAAATCATGATTACCATTGACACCACTAACTAACTTCTAGCTCAAAGTGGAGAGGATCTCCAAGAAGGTCGCACATATCAACACAAGCATCCAGTTTCTACAGAAATGCAGCAAAGGTCCCAAAAGGATTACAGATCACGAACCCACTCAAGTCGACCCATAACTACCAGATGCAGGAGCAGCGCTTTGAAAGCCAGTGCTTCCAAATAAACCTGTTTGACAATAACCTGGTGTTTTGATTTTTAACTGTTGAAATTGAGAACTATTTCTTATAGAATAATATTCTAATAATTTTGTGCTGAACATACTGCAGATAAACTGAAGCTGCCACTCTGATTCTAGTGAAATTGTTGTTGAGATGTGAATTGCTCTGTCCACCCACCCTATGGAACACTCAGTGTTTTCTCCAAATGTGTTGTGGAGCTCTGTGCAAACTGTGTAAAGAGTTTGGTTGCTTGAGAGTTATTTGTATAAGACAAGAACAAAAATGTGCAAGTTAATTTGCAATAGCAAATTTCCCACAACAGCAATCGAGTGAATTACATGAGGTTGAACTTTGCTGGCATGTAGGTTGACCATTTTTGTCTTCTGTCCTAGTCCTGGTGTGACAGTCCCAAGTATTCGCCTGAACAGGGCTTGCTTGCTTCATTTTAATATTCACAACTCGGGAAACAGATCATTGCTTCAGACTGCACTGTAGTGCAAACGTATTGATGCATTCTGAAATTATGATTTGGTCTCATACTTTGCTTCTGCCAAAAATCAGAAGTTATCTGCACATTTGCTGTTATTTACTCACACAAAAAAAAACACTTTTGGACTGTCAGGTGTCTGTGAAGCCTGAGGCAAACAAATCCTACTTCAATGACCAAATGACCCAAGAATGTGGCAGTGTATTGTCTCTGTCTCTGTCCTTGATTTGGATTTGTAGCAGTGATTCCATGTTGTATCATGTACAGCTGTACCGTGAGTTGGAGTAATTGTATGCATCCCAATAATACTGTTATTTGAATAAATATCCATATACTTTATGTTGTACAAAACTACACCATATCCTTTTGTTGCAAATAGTTTTGGTTTTTAAAATTACTTAAAGAACCCGTACTTGCTTGTTTCAGGCTCGGATTGAGCGGATGGAGGAAGCGCAGAAAGAGCGAGAGGAATACGAGAAGGCATGCGGGGATTGTAAGCGTAAACTCAGCGAGTGCCAGAAGAAGTTGAAGGATTTGCAGCTGCTGGAAACAGATGATGCAAAGAAAGAGATTGAAAAGTTACAAGCTGAAGTCAAACAACTGAAAAAGGAGGAGAAAGAATGGGATAAGAAAGGGGCATCGCTGAAGAAGAAAGAAAAAGCAATGCCCTGGAATGTAGATACACTGAGTAAAGAGGGATTCAGCAAGGTTGGTCAGATTGAAATCTGAAGCTGTAAGAAATAAGAGTAGGCTGTTCGGCCCATCTAGCCGCCAATGCAATTCAATCGGAGCATGGCTGATTGCCCCCCTTCATATTCTTGCCCCCACAGAATGATCACGAATCTTTGTAATATGCATGGGCACTCTGCCCCTACAGTGCTCTCTGGCAGCGAGTTCTAAAGTGTCTCCACCTTGAGAAAAATTCCTCCTCATTTCACTCTAATTGGTGCCCCTTCATTCTTAGACAGTGCTGTTTGGTCCTAGACTTCCCCATGAGACAAAACATCCTCAGCATTTACCAGGTCAAACCCCATAAGGATCTGATATGTCTCTCTGAGATTGGTGGGAGGGCAGAATGAGAGGATTGAGCTCGGTTGTTCAGCCACGAAGCAGGCCAGAGAGCTTCTGCTCCTGTCCTCTGTTTCCATAAGATCAGCTCTCCTCCTCCTCCTCTCCAATGAGTAGAGTCCCAACCTGCTTAACCTTTCCCCCTCCGACAATCATTCAACAGCAGGAATCATTGTAGTCAAGCTTCTCCAATGAAATATAGTTTTCCTCAAATGAGATGAGTAAAGTTTCTCTGTATTCCGGATGTGGTCTCACCTTTGTAAAGTTGCAGTCAGATTTTGTTTTCTCATCGACATTACCATCTCTGGAGCAGGAGGGTCTTGAAACTAGACCTTCTGGCTCAGGGGTATGGGTGCGATCACTGTGCAACAGGAATCCTTTGCCTGTAAGGTCTTCCTACTCTTCAACTCCAATCCTCTTTAAATAAGAGCCTGTATTCCATTATCCTTCTTGATGACCTGCTACGCCTGTGTGCTAGCTTTGTGTTTCATGTGCAAGTATCCCCCAGTCCCTTTGGGTTGCAATTTGACCTCTGAAGCGATGTTCTGTTCTTTTGTCCCATCCATAATGAAGAACTTGATATTTTCCCAGGTTGTACTTGATGAGGATAATTTTTTGCCACCTTACGTAACCAACCATATCTGTCTCTAAACTGTTTGCATCCTTCTTGTAACTTGTTTTTCTGCATATTTTTGTCATCTGCAAATTTGGTTACAGTACATTTACTCCTATCCTGCAAGTATATTTTTAAATCAAATATTGTAAATAGCTGTGACCTCAGTACTGATCCCTCTGGAACCCCACTGGTTATAGGTAGCCAACCTTAAAAAGGAGCTGGAAAAGCGCAGCAGGTTAGGCAGCATCCAAGGAGCAGGAGAATTGACGTTTCGGGCATGAGCCCTTCTTCAGGACGAAGGGCTCATGCCCGAAATGTCGGTTCTCCTGCTTCTGTTCCTTGAATGCTGCCTGACCTGCTGCGCTTTTCCAGCAACACAGTTTCAGTCTGATCTCCAGCATCTGCAGTCCTCACTTTCAACTAGAACCTTAAAAAGGACCCCTTTTCTGCACTTGCTGTTTCCTGATCATTAGCCATTTCTCCATCCATGCCAGTACATTACCTCCAAGACAGTGGGCTCTTAACCTATGACTTTGTTGAACAACTTCTAAAAGTCCAAATACAGCACGTCTAATGCTTCCTCTCTGCCTACTCTGGTTGAGAATTCCTCAAAAAAGCTCTTATGAATCAGTCAGAAACACCTTTCATGAAGCCACAGTGAGTTTACTTGATTAGATTATGATTTTCCAAATATTTGGTGCAGTATTTGATTCCAGTGTTTCTTCGACTGTAGACATGAGGCTAATCATCCAGTTACCTGCTTTTTACCTCCCTGGCATTTTGAGTAGACTTGTCACTACAGCAGTTTTCCAAACTTGTAATACTTGTCCAGGGTCCAAGCATTTCTAGAAGATTACACCCAAAACATCCCCAATCTCTGTCACTACTGCCTTTTGGATCCAAGAGTGCAAGCCATCAGGGCCAGGGGACTTACCTGCCTTGGGCCCCCTTGAGGAGAAAGTGAGGACTGCAGATGCTGGAGATCAGAGCTGAAAATATGTTGCTGAAAAAGCGCAGCAGGTCAGGCAATATCCAAGGAACAGGAGAATCAACGTTTCGGGCATAAGCCCTGAAATCCTGAAGAATAGCTTATGCCCGAAACGTCGATTCTCCTGTTCCTTGGATGCTGACTGACCTGCGCTTTTCCAGCAACACATTTTCAGCTCAGGCCCCCTTGAGTTTGTTTAATTGTGCTTGTCCACTGATGGTGATACTTAATTCCTGCCCTGGATGTTCTGTGTTGTTACCCCATGAAGCATTTCCAGTGTAGATAAGCACTTGAGTTGGTTACTTGGAGAAGCAAACACTGTTGTGATGTTGCAAACACAGCAGCTAATTTAAAGCAAGTTCCCAAAAACATTAATGTGCATTTGTGGTAGTTGAGTAAATATTGGTCAGGGAACTAGGGAGAACCTCTCTGGTGACCTGTTCTAATAGGACTTTGCGATCTAGGCCAGACCAAGCTGCCTAGTATTTCTTTTTGTGTGAATCTGTCTGTCATTGTACATAGAACAAGAACATAGGTCAGCACAGCTGGCCCTCGATGTTGTGCCAGCTTTTTAGATCAGACTAACCTACATACCCGTCGTTGTACTATCTTCCGTGTCCCTATCCAAGAGTCCTTTAAATGTCCCTCATGTATCTATTATTATTTTACTATATAGGCAAAGACTTCCTGATGTTGGTTTGCAAACTGCAACAGACAAACATTAGGCTTGATGTGAGCACGGATTTTTGTCTTATTTCTGTCCTTCAGAGTGTTATCAATATAACTCCAGAATCGAGCAAGGTCGAGACAGAGGAAGACAAAGAAAAAAAACATAAGACATTTGTTGAAAAATATGAGAAACAGATCAAGCACTTTGGTAAGTAGAAATAGAGAGTATTAATAACTGGGCTTTCTAGAGCTGTCTGGATAATATTTACTAACGAGTTGACTGTAGCCCATGTGATATAACAGATACTCTGTTCACATGATGGGAAATCTCAGATTAATAAATTCAGTTCCTATCAATCAGTTCCAGCTTAGCCTGCTGTTCTCCCATGGAATCAACACCAGGGTTACTCGATTTGCCCAGCTATTAGTGGGTTACTTATTCTGTTCTGAATGTGTTCATTTTCTTTCCATTCTGGATTTGGTGCATGGCACCAGTTCGTAAATTCAAGGCAGTCAACTCAACATCTTCCCTTTATGAATGATCGACGTGATTGCTATTCTTTGCTGTTGATGTTGTTTCCAATATGAAAATCAGCTAATGCATTTTCCACTCTATTTTTGTTACTGGTTGTCATTCCACAGACTCCAAATTCATTCTGGCCTTTGTGATTTTGGCATTGCTTACTTAAGTGCCACAAACTTTGCAGATTAGTTTAATGCAAGCACAGACAGTGAGAACAAAACAATTCAGTCTGGACGGTGATAGTCCTTTCTGTGTGTTTCTGGAGGTTGAGATCAAGACCAGACCAGCTGAACATTGATTCCTCTCGTGAACAGTTTGCAATAGCTGCTTGTGTGAATAGTGACAAATTAGCTGAGGTGTTGCAGGGTCTGGTGGAACTGAATCTTGGTCAGGATCAAAGCAGGTGAAAATTCACTAACTTGCTTGTCTGTTCACAGGCATGTTAAGTCGTTGGGATGACAGCCAGAAGTACCTATCTGATCACCCCCACCTTGTGTGTGAGGAGACTGCCAACTACCTTGTCATCTGGTGCATTGATTTAGAAGTTGAAGAGGTACAGTGAGTTACACTGTTGTCTTTTGTATTCGTTACCTAAGTGCCATGAGAATGAAGGTGTGGCAGCAGAGTAATTCTGTACTTGATTACAAATCCGGCGACATGAGTTCAAATCCCACAATGGCAGTTGGGGAATTTTGAATTTAATTAGTTAAATCAAGAACTTAAAAACTAATCTTAGTAATGGCACATTTCTAACTACCATGTGATTATGGTGACGCATTTGGTACATGATGTCCTTCAGGATAATAAATCTGTCATTCTTAGCAGGAATGGCCTACATGTGACTTAAGGGAGTTGTGGTTCTGTTCGCCGAGCCGGTATATTGGGTCCAGGTCGATGTGCTTGTTGATAGAGTCTGTGGATGAGTGCCACTACAGTGGACAGCTCGAACTGACAACCGGAAGCGGCAGAGACAGGCCACTATAAATGCCGGATGAAACAGCACAGAAGCGCTTCACAGGAGGCTCCCAAGCACTGAGGATGTCACCTAGACAGGGGACGAAACGTTTGCAAGACAAATTCCCAGCTCGGTGAACAGAACCACAACAACGAGCACCTGAGCTACAAATCTTCTACCAAACTTTGACTTAAGGGAACCTGATTTGCTGTTGGTGTGAAGTGCCCTCAGAAATGGTTGTTCTCAAGGAGGCAGCTGACTAACACCACCAGGACTGTTTAGGGATGGACAATAATTGCTGACCTGAAGAAAAAAGCTAGTGCTTTGCATTGCTTGGGAAGTTCAAGTGTTTGAGCTTGAGAAAGCTGAACCAAGGAACAAATCTAGATTTCAGATTAACCAAGCTCCTACTGAAATTCAAAATGTAGAATCCGAGAACCAGAATGATCATAGAACAGAACAAGGTTATTCGGCGACAGAGTGTTAATGCTGACTCTCTGTAAAGACTCCTTGGTTTATCCATGTCCTTTGTTTGTTCCCTTAGCTGTCAATTACCTTTTAAAAGCCACAGTTAACGTGGACTCTTCTCAAGATACAGACTCCGTATTCCAGGTTATAGTGTAGATTTGTCTTTAGTCCGTCAACTTAAATCAGCTTTTGTTCCCAATCCTTGTGAGATTGTTCTATGGGAGCAGTTTCTCCATTTCCACTTTTTGTCTGCGCTGTGTCCTGTTTTAAGCATGTCTGTCAAATGTTCTGTCAACTCTTTCTTTTCTAAAGGGAGTGGCTCGAGCTTCATCAGGAGCCAGCTGGCTCCCTGGAGCCATTCTTGTCAATGTCTTCTGTATCCATCTATAACACCATCGCATCCTTCCTGGGTCGTCTGCCCTGAATTGTGCACAATTTTACATTTTGAGATCAAAAGGGTTAAGTCCAGGTTTATCAAAATATCCTTGTTTATGTACCCTCCACTATACTTATCAACTCAAGGATTCTGTGCTTAAATCACAGCTTGCCCTGCCACCTTTGACGGTTTCTGTACGTATGTCCATGAACCTCTGTTCCTCCACCCCATTTAAAATTGTACCTCTTAAAGTATCTCTCCTTGTTGACACTACCGCACCTGCCTCGGTCATGTATTTACCATTCCATCAGCTTCTCTGGGCCATGTTCAAGTCCATCACCGTCCTCCTTGGGAATTCAGAATCCTTCCAAGTCCTCTGTCCATTGCAATTGTTAACATTATTCCCTGGGCACCTGTGTCTTGGTCATTAAAGGAGGAAGCAGAAAAGCAACTCTAGGGGAATCCTGTCAAAAATGTAGTTCCATTCTGAAACCAACTGGTTACCACTATGTTGCAGCTCCTGCCCCTCAGCCCCCTTGGTAATTTCATGTTGTGACTATCGTGGACTAGCCCCACCAACATTGGAGATGCTTGACACCATCAAGGACAAAGCCACCAGTTTGACTGGCAGCCCACCCGCGACCTAAACGTTGACTCCCACCACACTGGCAGCAGTGTACCATCACCATCTACAAGACGCACTGCAGAAACTCAAGACTCCCTTAACCATATGGAAGGACAAGGGCAGCACATAGATGGGAGCATTATGACCTACAAGTTCCCCTGCAAGCCATTCACTATCTGCACTTGGGAAATAGATTGCCATTCCTTCATTGTTACTTGGTCAGAATCCGGGAACTCCATCCCTGACAGGATTGTGGGTGTACCTACCCCCCCCACAGATGACAGCGCATAAACAAGGTGCTTTATTCAGACCTTGGTGAGCAATTGGGAATGGTCAGGAAATGCCATCCAAGCCTGAAATGCTCACATTTCATGTGAAAATCCTTTCAAATGGCTTTGGGAAATCCCCATGGGCAACATCGACATTATCTTTGTAAATCTTCTTCACCTGATTGAAAAAGTTGGATTCATGAAATACAATTTGCCTGTAACAATTGTGTGCTGGCTTTCTTAATTAAGCCCCATTTGTCCAAGTCACAATTAAATCTTGGACTGTGTTTTTGGTTTTTCAAAGCTGTCATTATGGAGGTGAAGCTGTCTGGTTTGGAGTTGCTGGGTTTATCCTTGTCCTGTTTGCTCCAAAAAGAGTTTAACATTGGCAGGTCTCCCATCTGCTGGCATCACCTTTGTACCTAAGGAGACTTCCTACATTCTGATCAATGCCTTTGCAGTTTCCCTCAGCACCCTCGAATCTATATTTGATCCTGATTACTGCTCTTGCACTACTTACTCCGATTCAGTGAGGGGATTTATTTTGGGGTCCTGGCTTGTTTGGGAAAAACGATTGAGAAATAACTGTCACTGTCACTCCTGTAATACAGGAGTGTCAGTATACAGGGTGTCGCTGATTCACAAATGTTCAACTTTGGCATGGGATCACATACAGGGATGTAATTTTAAAGATCTAGCATGTTTCCTGTACTTGAGGCTGTCTGGTGTTGTATTCCAACTTGTCTATACATTGATCTGTGACTGAATTTGAACAAACCTGTTTGCAACTGGGTACTGTTACTGGAATTGTTAGTGAGACCACTCAGTGTATTTTCTTTCATAGATCAGCTCTACATATCAATCCTCATCAACTTGATGTATATTCATCCTTTTTATTAGTTTCTACCATTCACTGTCTCCACTTTGGTTTCTTTCACAAGGAGTCAGATGCAAAGTACTCATTTGGTACCTTTGCTAGGCTTCTGCTTTTGTGTGTAAAGCTGCTGCTTTGTTCTGAATCAGTCCTGTTTTTACATGTGGAATGGGCTTGGGTTTATTGTCCAAGCAGGTGAATCAGTTCTGATATGTTGCAGAATGTATGAACAATTCTGGCCAGTAAGATAATGTTGCTCCGTTAATGTGTGCTGCAGGTGCACTCTCTTGGTAATCCCTTGGTCCTCTTGGTTTACAGTCGTATCGTTTTGAAACAGCTACTCAGAACAGACAATGTGATGTCAATGTCTTGTAGCCAGTGTGGATGTGAAGTTTGATAACTTCAGCTTCTGTTATTTCATGCTGTATGTGGTGTGACATGTCAGTGTCTGTTTGTTTCTGAGTGCTGTGGAACAGGCTGGACCCCCCCCCCAAACATTTTTTGAAGGCAGCTGGTGAAACCACTCAGCTTTAAACAAAACAGAATTTATTTAACATTATAGATGAAACATCAGCAAAAGAAAATGGAATTTCAAATAACTTATTTGATAACCCACGATATCGGACCATAACGAAATCGTTCCAAACCCTGCAACATGCTAAAAACACACCCCTTAGCAAGAGGTACATTCAAACACAGGTTCTTACAGGCAGGAGTTTGTAGAGAGAAAGTTCAGCCAAGACCTCGTTTCACTGTAGCTGCTTCACTTGGTCCCCAGCAGGTTTTGACTGGCTGCTAAAAGTAAACCAAACAAGAAAACAACCTGAGCTGGGAGAACTGGCCACTGCCCTGTCATGGTTCAAAGTAACCATTTCCAGACAAATTGGAACTTCTGCCTTTACGACCCCTCTTGAGAGAAAAAAACCAAGGACAGAGTAACCTTGTTAAAGGGGCAGCATTGTCGCTTGATGTTCAGTGAATGCACATTAGTTCAGATTGTCATTGTAATGAGCTTCCAATATGTGGAGAAATGAACACTTGGTTGCAGTACACCCTAATGGGGATGTGGTTGTGTTACGTATGGCAAGAGGATTTGCTTGCATTCTTCAAACGATGTTTATGGGTTCCACTTGCAGAAGCATGCCCTGATGGAGCAGGTAGCTCACCAGACCATCGTGATGCAGTTTATCCTGGAATTAGCCAAGAGCCTTAAGGTGGATCCCAGAGCTTGTTTCCGACAGTTCTTCACCAAAATCAAGGTACGGAAATAGCTGGAAATCTCTTGCATTTCAAACAATTGATATTTACACCACGTGCTGAATATGTTGATCCTTGTGTGCTATGAATTCCTATCCAGTTTTGGGCTCTTGCAGTTAGTTACTTGAAGGTATTAGTCAGATGTGAATTTTGGTGCTTCATTGAATTGAATAACTGACTTGGCAGGTTTTCTTTTGAACAGGTTAATTTCTTTTGTGTTTGCCAGGAATTTTGAATTAGTAAAGTGCTCCTTGCTTTAACACAGTAATGGGTTTGCATTTAATTCTATCCATACTATTCTGATGCATTTAATCATGATATGGAGATACCGGTGTTGGATTGGGGTGGACTAAATCAGAGGTCTTGTGCCACAAGGTTATTGTCCAACACGTTGATGAAAAATCACGAGCTTTTGGAGTGCTGTTCCTTTGTTGTATCAGCTGAGGCAGACAGGAAGGAATACATTTGCTATTTGTTTCCCTGTTCGAAGCTTGGCGTTTCTTTATATTCACCACCTTCACCAAATTACTTCTGACTAACTCTTTGCTCCTCCTAACCTCTGTCACATTCTGTTAAGATTTGACTTGAACAAATGTATTCACTTGTTCCAGTGACACTGTTCACTTCAATCTGAAACAGCTCCACAGGTTTCATTTCATTCAATGGTTCTCATTGTGAGATGTGCTATATTCAAGGGGAAACAAGTCAGCAGTCGTGCTTATTAAGATCAGAACAGGAAGTCATTTAATTCCCTCCAGTCCCTTCTGCCTATTAAATAAGATCTTAGTGATCTATGTCAACTGTATTCCACTGTTAATGCATATCCCATAAAAGCCTTCAAGCAATCTTGGTCTTGAACACTTGAGATCCTTTTAAGAGGATGTGGGGAGGTGGTGAGGGGGGAGGTCAGTTCCATTACATCTGGCATGAGCAAACCGTTTACGGGGAACTGATTGGCCAAGCTCTCAGACTAAGATTTATTGCCCAGCACAGTTAATAGTCAAACACATTGCTGTGGGATTAGAATCACATGTAGGTCAGATCAGGTAAGGATAGTAGATTTCCTTCTTTTGAAGAGTATTAGAAAAGCAGGAGAGTTTGAAGGCAATCTGCAGTGTTTAGATGGTAGTTTTTAGGCCATCTGTTTGATGTGGAATTTAATGTATTCCAATTTCACCATTGCTCGTGATGGGTTTGTCAGCTAATGCCGTAGGGTTCTGGATTGCTAGTTCAGTGACATTAACTGCACCATTATCTTCCCCATTTCCTCCTTCTGATATTCCAATCCCATTAATGTAGCGGTTCACATGCCTTGGCCTTATTGATTGGTATAGGTCGTGCTGACCTTTCTCTGATCAGCTGTGAGTGAAGAATGGTTACTTTGCTGATAGTCTGTCGAACTCTGACCCAGCAGGAATTGATGTACTGACTTGAGAAGAGGGGGTACTTGGACTGGATTTGAAAATTGGTGTTTGAGCTGGCCATGTTGACTTGTTTTCCAATTCAATTTTCCAGACGGCAGATAAACAATACATTGAGGCATTTAACGATGAGCTGGGAGCATTCAAGGAGAGGGTTAAAGGTCGAGCTCAGGCAAGGATCGAGAAGGCGATGAAGGAATATGAAGAGGAGGAACGACAGAAGCGGCTGGGACCTGGTGGGCTTGATCCTGTGGAGGTCTACGAAAACCTTCCTGACGTGAGTAGATTTTCTCATGCCTCCATCTTGAAGAGTTGACAGTGGAGTCATACCAAAGACCCATTAGATGGTTCCTCCTTTCTGCTTTTGATGTTTTCCTCTTTGCTGTTCAGGGATGTTGACCTCCCTCCCACACCTGATATCTGCATAGGGTGGAGTGCTTGACTCTGTTGCGTTAAGTAATTCTACCTTTCCAGATCAATCCTGTTCAATTGCTAAACGTCAACAGTGTGAAGCTGGTCACCAGATAATTGGTGCTGGGTAAGGGAGGGTACCAGAAAATCTCAGCAGAAGCAGCATCTGGTTTCACCTTTTCTTGATGCTCTCGTAATTAGCAGGTTTTCTGCACCCTTGTATAGAGTAGAATCTCATTCCAAACGAGTTTCTCCTTTCCCCTTCTCCCCCAGATTTATAAGGCTTCAGTTTACTGATTGGGTAACAATCCACTTTGTTCTCGAATGTCCTTTTGGGAGAGGAATGTTACCCTTACTTACTCTGGCACTAGCCTGACTGTAACATGGCTGACCTGTAACTGGGCAGTTAGGGATGGGCACTAAATATTGGTCAAGCCAGTGACTTGCTCATTCCACTAATCACGGAAAGCAATTCACATCACTGTTTTAAGAGAAGAGCCTCATGCCTGTAACATTAAGTTGATCTCCACAGATTTGCAGCATTGTCTGTTTACGTTTAGAAGTTTGAAATCTGTTGTTGATAATTCAGGGTAACTGAGCAGCTGTGTATCATGAGCTTCAGGATTAGCAATCATTGAATGGTTTACCAAGTTACTCCCCACTCCCTAAATGATTAGCATTTGGTTCTCGGTGAGATTCTGGTTCGTTTTTCTGCTTGTAAAACTTCTTTGAAGATAGCTTCCGATGTCTTTGGCCCTCTGTCTTTGCAGGAAATGAAGAATTGCTTTGATTCAAAAGATATCCAACTTTTACAGGATGTCATTAGCAAAATGGACCCAACGGTGAGTATTTCCTGCACTCTGTGTATAGGTTGGTTTCCTGGTTAACCTGGAGCCATTTGTTCTGTGCATATGCCAGCTTCTGCTTTAGAAAGTTGCTTCACTACCACTTTCGCAATACCGGCTCTTGGATGTGAGAGAATTGATGTCACGTTGGCATCACTTTTTGGCATCTCCCAGAAATGGTCAAATATTAGAGCCAATCCTAACAGCTAGGAGGGTCCCTCTGAGAGAATGGCAACTTGGAAAGGGGAGGAAAAACCAATGAAATGTCACACTGGGTGGTACATGATGGGCATGGAACTGGCCTTCGCCCTTACTGAATCCCTGATCTCTGCCTGGTTATATTGGCTCCTGTTTTATAGCAGCAATCCTGCCTTGGAACATGAGATGTGAGGGCAGACTGTAGAACCAGGGACGGACAATCAGAGGTAAAAGGACAGTTAAATACAGCAGCTAAGAGATATGAGATTTCTATATTGGGGTGTGGGATTTGTAACAATCTTTAACTGTCCAGCACCCCTCAATGTAATGAAAACAGAAGGAACTGTAGGTGATACCCTCGTCGTCATGTTACTTTAGATAACCTGTTCAACTCCTGGTGTAGGGTTTAGACCCAGTCTTCTGACTCTCGGAGACCAACACAAGTAAGTTGGCATTTAAGCAAAAAAAAAGAGCAGAAATACATCATTTTGTCCCTCAACCCTGCTCCACCATTCCCTAAAGTCATATTGATTGAATTGTGGCCTTGACTTTCCTGTATGGAACCCAAAACCACTGATTTCCCTGTTTTCTATCCTGTAAACTGATGGCAAAGATTTGAAGTAATCCTGACTATCTGTTGACCACAGCTGAAGGTTGGGTATATCTGGATACTGGATGATGATCAGACTTTGCTGTTCTTGATGGCACTCTGACCTTGTGTTGCTCCAGGCACTCAAATGAAAGTACAGTTTAGAGATACTTGAGAGTTTCCTGATCATAGAGTCATAGAGATTTGCAGCGTGGAACCCTCTGATCCAATTCGTCCATGCTGACTAGATATCCTAACTTAATCTCGTCCCATTTGGCTCATATCCCTCCAAACCCTTCCTATTCATATACCCATCCATATGCCTTTTAAATGTTGTAATTGTACCAGCCTCCTCCACTTCCTCTGGCAGCTCATTCCATACACGTACCACCCTCTGCATGTAAATGTTGCTCCTTGGTTCCGTTTTTATATCTTTCCCCTCTCACTCTAAACCTATGCCCTCTAGTTTTGGAGTCCCCTACCCCAGGGAAAAGACCTTGTCTGTTTATCCTGTCCATGCACCTCATGATTTTATAAACCTCCATAAGGTCACCCCTCAGCCTCCGACTCTCCAGGGAAAACAGCCCCAGCCTGTTCAGCCTCTCCCTGTAGCTCAAACTGTCCAACCCTGGCAACGTCTTTGTAAATCTTTTCTGAACCCTTTCAAGTTTCACAACATCCTTTCGATAGGAAGGAGACCAGAATTGCACGCAATATTCCAACAGTGGCCTAACCAATGTCCTGTACAGCAGCAACATGACCTCCCAACTCCTGTACTCAATACTTTGACCAATAAAGGAAAGCATACCAAACGCCTTCTTCACTATCCTATCTACCTGTGATTCCACTTTCAAGGAGCTATGAGCCTGCACTCCAAGGTCTCTTTGTTCAGCAACACTCCCTAGGACCTTACCATTAACTGTATAAATCCTGCTAAGATTTGCTTTCCTAAAATGCTGCATCTCACATTTATCTGAATTAAACTCCATCTGCCACTTCTCAGCCCACTGGCCCATCTGATCCAGATCCTGTTGTAATCTGAGGTAACCCTGTCCACTACACCTCCAATTTTGGTGTCATCTGCAAACTTACTAACTGTACCTGTTATGCTTGCATCCAAATCATTTCTGTCATGACCTTCAATGATGGGCTGTTTCACATATACTGGAAACTAAGTGACCTCTGATTGCAGGAAGCCAAGTACCACATGCAACGCTGCATTGACTCTGGGCTGTGGATTCCAAATGCAAAGGCTGCAGAGGAGGAAGGAGAGAAGAGCAAGGAAGATGAGGATCCTGTGTATGAAGAAGTTAAAAAGGAAAGCAGTGAGGAAAAATAAACTTGTGTTTTGTTTTCAATATCTGCTAGTTTTAAATGCTGTGTTGGGTTACAGACTGCATCCTGTTCACTGACCCATAGGGGGTCCATGTAAGTTCAATATACCGATTTATTGAATGGAAGATTAAAGTCCAATATGAATCAACTGCTTTTTGTATGAAAACATACACAAGATTTGAGAGCATGCAGGTTGCCTTACTCCTGTGCAGTAACTGGATCAGCTGGCATCTGTGCCAGTGAAACCACCTCCATTGTCAGACTGTGAGCCGACCTCCCCCATTGCTTCCTTGAGTCCATGTGCATCATTCCATGTGGTGCTGAGCCATACAGCTGGGAAGGTGCCAAGTTACCCAATTGGGACACTGCAGTGATGTCCTCATGAGCAGCTTCCTGATGATCTCGGCTGAGGCCTGTCTACTAAGATTGGTTTTATGGGAGAGGGACTATTGAGAGTGAGTGAGCTACCACTGCCTATGGAACTGGACCCTACACAAAACTTGGGGAAGAGAGAATTTGGAACATGGTTTGTTGGCAATTCTACAAAATGATGGGGTGAGAGGCGTCTGTAGGATTGACTTCGTTCATATCTTTGTAAAATTGGAACAGGAATATGAAAATAACAAGTAGAGCTCCTAACTAGAATTATTGCTGATACTTATTGTGTTTTTTTTTAAACCTTGATGAGCAGTAACTTCATATTTGAGTGTTCTTTCTGTATGACTCCAGAGCCAAGTGTTTAGTTGCTGCAATCTGAACCCATTTCTTGAGGTGAAGGAGATGTATGCAGATTGCTGAGTTTTTCATAGGTTTTCAGTTTGAGTTTGGGTGGGGGATTTGCATCAATTTCAACATGGGCTTTTATATTCAGTTCTTGTGAAATACTGTACTGAAACCACAATAGTGTTCTCTACGTTAAGTTTAACTCCCTCCCTTTGTGTCTCAACTTTTCATGAATCCTGTGTACTGCACCGATTTACAGATTGGGGACTCTTGTTCTGCTGGGGCCAATGTTGCTGATACTACCTGATAGTATGACCTGTTTAATCTGGGCTGGTTGCTGCTAGTGAGTGAGGTAGTAAACGTAACCTTAGTTTCTTGTTATTGGTCACCATGAATGCAAATAAAATATGATGCAGTAAATTACTGTCTTAGTGTCATGGATATCAAATTATTTAGGGAACACTTGAAATGTGAAGTCATAGTTTCTGTCTTTGTTAACAGTACACTGCACTGATATCAATGTTACAGTTTTGAAACCCTCCAAGATGGAAGCAACAGTTTGATTGCAAGGTACTTAGAACCATCCAGTTCATTAGGAGTAGGCCATTCAGCCCCTCAAGCCTGCTTGGCCATACAATAAAATCATGGCTGCTTTGATTGTAACCTCAAATCTGCATTTCTGCCACTCCCTTGTTTAATGAGAACCTATTCACCTGTGTCTTAAAAATATTCACTTGGACAGTTGGATTTTAGGAACAGGCTTTGAAAGACTCCTTGATGCGAGGCAGGGTGAGGGATACCGACCTACTCTGACTTCAATGGGCAAACCTTGATTTTTTTTTTAAAGTGATCTCTGGTTCCAGATTCTCCCACAAGAGGAAATATCCTCTGCACATTGCCTCTGTCAAGGCCTCTCAGGATCTTGTCTGCTTCAGTTATTATACCCTGTGCCCCCTGCCCCCCTTAAACTTTAAACTCCAGTGGATACAAGGTCAGTCTGGCTAAGCTTCCCTCCGAGAGAACCTGCCCCTTGCAGGTTGTAGTCTGCACAACGGCTGAGCTGTCTCCACTCTAGCTGGGACCTTCCTTAACAAAGGATAATACTGTGGACAGTCTCTTCAGTCCCTTGTCCAACTGAAGCATAACCTCCTTATGTATTCAATTCCCTTCATAATAAATCAAAACGTTACATTATCTTTCCTAATTATTTTTTGTTCCTGCAGACAGACCTTTTTACAATCCATGCACTCGAATGCATCTCTGAGCTGTGCACATCTCTCACCATGTAGGTAATATGCGTTTTTGATCTTGTTATATTTTCTGACATTATACTCCACTTGCCACATCCTTTCCTCCTTATGCTCCCTTTGCAACTTTGTTTGCTACCTTTCTTTGTTTCAGCCAAATTTGGCAACTATACCATGCCCCCCTTCGTCTGTACCGCCCCCCCCCCCCCCTTCCTCTATGCCATTTCACATGTTGTTCAGGTCCCTGCACGAACGCCTGTGACACCCAACTTGTACGTTCATGCCTCCTCGCTGGTTCCCGTTGTCCGTGCCGCGATGTTACCCCTTAACACCATCAGCTTTTTATTTTCCACTTTTCCCTTTGATGGGCACCATTGATGTAATTGAAAGGTTGTCCAATCCTTGCTTGTGTTCAATAATACAATCTTTAATCCTTTTAATGCTTGCTGTGAAATATACTTTCAAATAGCAGGTCATGTCCAGGATTTCAGTGTGTCTCTGAGTGAGCAGGATGAAGAGCCTGCAGTGACTCAGGGAGGACTGCAGTGTTGTCATGGTCCAAGCAAAGAATAGGAAAGAGTCTGAATTTCTGTAGTGAAGCCTCTTGCCAGGCTGCTCTGGTTTCAGAGTCAAATTTGACTGAACCCTATTGCCCTGATCATTTTCATGTTAATGCCCTCCTCTGTATTGGTTCTTATTTGATATCTACTCATTGCTTGAGGTTTACTTAATTGTTTCAACAAGCTGCAAAGTGCCTTGTATTAGCACAAGGCCTGTGCCAGTTAGTATCGTGGACATCTTTTCAGTATCTGAACGTGGACAGTATCTCTTCCCTACTCCCCTCCCTTTCCAAGCCTTGCTGATGAAGCTCTGGACCCCGTGGTGTGGTCTCTCGGTTCTGCGATCAGTTAATAAACAGAGTCGGTCTGGCTGTTAAGACTTCACTCTTTATTTTTCCATACGTCCGGAAACAGGGGTTATGCACTTGCGTGTTCCTCAGAGGAGCTGTGCCAGTGGCTTAAAACAAAAACTTTTTTATACGTTTCTTAAAGAAGGGCACAGGCCACGATCACAGAGTATATTCAAACAATTACCAATCAATACACCATACTGCTTTGACAGTTACTTAATCCAGTGATATTTCCGGGAACCAGCTTTATTTTCCAGCACTTGGGCCACCCTTCCTTCACTAACGGAGCCACTGCACCAGAACCTGAAGGTCAGTTAGAATGGCCAGTCATATCAAGTCATGTTATTTCTATGCTTTAAAGGGTGCATTTTCTGCTAATGTCTATTGAAGCAGAATTAGCAATTAGTAACTTCAAAGCCATTTTATGCAACTTCAGCAGAATTGTCAGTTTGCAGCCTAGAAGCCATCTTGTTGCCACCAAGGTTATTAAGAGCGTCTGTTAAATGGTTACCCTGACAACGA
The DNA here is from genome assembly GCF_047496795.1 of Chiloscyllium punctatum. Taxonomy (NCBI): domain Eukaryota; kingdom Metazoa; phylum Chordata; class Chondrichthyes; order Orectolobiformes; family Hemiscylliidae; genus Chiloscyllium; species Chiloscyllium punctatum. Next base: position 61,475,774 of record NC_092784.1, read on the forward strand.
CTAGTCACTTCAGCCTGTGTTCAGGTTTCGGATCGTCAGTCTGAAGCAACTGCTCCAACCCCACTGTAATGCATTATCATCAGCTCTCACTTCTGATTCTCACTTCATCTGTCACCTGCTCTCTTACTTACACCATTGTCTCTAACCCTCCTCGATCTCATAGTACTGTTTTTGTCTTGTTAACAAGGGTCTAATAATCGCTCCTCCAGGTTTGAATAACACTGTAGGCTTGGAGATTTAAGTAATAACTGATATGCAGCAGACGATAAAACAGTAAACTGTGTGTAGTTGCAAATCCATTGTGGACTGACTGCCAGGCAGAGTCTCAACACTGCATACATTGAGTCCTTACAGGTGAGTTCCCCAGAAGGAAAGGCAGACATGGAACTGTCTTCACTGCAAATTTCCTTCTTTCTATTCAATTGTTCCTGTAATTTCAAGCTGTAGGGGGAGCTCCCCTCCCCACCTGCTCTCATTTCCTTGCACCTATTCCATCAATGAATTGCTCTTTCTTTCAAATATCAAGAAGGCTAACTGACCTTTTTTATAGATAAAATTCCTACAGTGTAGAAACAGGCCCTTCGGCCAAGTAAGTCCACTTTGACCCTCAGCAGAGTATCCTGCCCAGACCCATTCCGTTACGACTATGTTTGCCCCTGAGCCCTGCACCTAGCCTATACATCCCCGAACACCACGGGCAATTTAGCATAGCCAACTTGCCTAACCTGCACATCTTTGGAATGTGGAGGAAATGCACACAGACACAGGGAGAATGTGTAAACTCCGCACAGACAGTTGCCCGAGGCTGGAATCAAACCTGGGTCTTTGGTGCTGTGAGGCAGCAGTGCTAACCACTGAACCACCATACCGCCCCGTTTAATATCTGTATTATCCTTTCTGTGCTCAAACTGATGATCCTTATCATTTTTTCAGACATACACCAAGCTTCATGAGTATTGTGTTTTCTCTGCTCAATCCCACTGCTGTCATTAAACTTCAGTCATTACAAATCTATTGAAATGTTTTCTTGTTCCAAACTAGTGATGACCATCTCCCACTCTTATGGAGTGGCCCTGGAAAGTTAATATTTTCTTAGAGAAAGTTGGCCTATTCCTGACAAATGATTTGCTCTTTGCTTTAATTTCAGGCTTGACTGTGTGGAACAGACTGTGTCTTACGGTCTTGAATCAAACCTTCCTGCAGGATGTGCTCCAGGAGCACTTCTGAATAATCATTCACTTTCTGAAGCTTAGTTTTACTCGTTTAAAAAAAACAAGCTCATTCTTTACTGTGGGTTCTCTTTCTCAGTTAGTTGGTTTGTAACATAGATGCCTGGGGCTATTTTGGCGAAAATCCCAAAATAAATCCTGTCACCTTTCACTGCACTTGGCCATGGTCCTTGTCTGTTCTGTTACACAGTTGTCGATATGACTGCAGAGGCATGGGCTGCTGTTTGAGGTGCAGACCATAAAACTATTAAGATGAAGGCTGTTGTGTCTCTACCTCTGATCCAGGAGGTCCAGGTCCAAGCTCATCTGCTCCAGACTGTGTAATAACATTTCTGAACAGGTTGATTCAGAAGTACCTAAAACCATAGGTTGTAGGAACTGAAGTAGACCATTCGACCCACTGAGTGTCTTTTGCCATTGATGAGATTATGGTGACTCTGGAGTTCCTCCTATCTTTGTTTTATACAGGTGACCTTTCACTCTAAGATTATGCCACTTTGGTTCAAGAGTTTCCCACAAGGGGAAACAATCTATATCTACACAGTCAAGACACTGAAGAATCTTAAATGTTTTAATAAGGTCACCTCTGTTTTTATTTCTAAACTCCAATGAGTACAAGCTGGAGTCTCCGCACAAGACATGGACCTTCCTTGGACTGCCTCCAATGTTGCCATCTTCCCTGAGCGAAGGAGACCAAAACTGTTTACAGCATTCTCGCTATGGTCTGACTCGTGCTTTGTATGGTTTTAACAAGACTTTCCTATTTGAAGTCAAAGCTGACAGTCCATCTCCCCTCCCTATTACCCACTAAATATTGCCCACTTGCCACGATCGGGCCAGCTCCACCAACACTTAGGAAGCTTGACATCACCCAGGACAAAGCAGTCTGCTTACTTGGCACCATATCCACAAACACCCAATCCCTTCATCACCATCAGCTGCAGTGTGCGCTATCTACACGATGCACTGCAAAAATTCATCAAAGATCCTTAGACAGCACCTTCCAAACCCATAACTGCTTCCATCTAGAAGGACAAGGGCAGTAGATACATGGGAACACTACCCCCTGCAAGTTACCCTCCAAGCTACTCACCAGCCTGACTTGGAAATATATCACCATTCCTTCAGTGTCACTGGGTCAAAATCCTGGAATTCCCTTCCTCAAGGCATTGTGGGTCCACCTCCAGCAGGTGGGCTGCAGCGGTTCAAGAGGCAGCTCACCCCCACCTTCTGCAGGGCAATTAGGGATGGGCAATAAATGTTGTCCCAGCCAGCGACAGCGACACCCACATCCCACAAATAAACAAAAATAACTTGGACACTTTTTTTCTGATTAATGCGCAAGGACCCCTAAATCCCTCTGCATTGCAGCTTCCTGCTGTCTTTTTCTATTTAAACAATATTCAGGTCTTTATTCTTCCTGCCAATCCGTAGGATCCTTGTATTTTCCATCTGCCAAGTTTTGTTTTGCTGACTCATTTGTCAATATTTGGCCATTCTCACAACTTTCGCTCGTCTATTTTTGTGTCATCCACGAACTTGCCAATGCCAGTCAAGTTGGGCCTTCTGATTTAAGGGTGGACATTCGTGGGGTAGTTCCTGTCAAAAAGCTGCCTTTCTGATTTGATAATATGGTCCCCTCGCTGTTTGGAAGTTGGACAGATGTTGGTTCAGCCACCAGATGGAGCAGTGTGATAGTGATCAAATCCCTCAAATCCCAACGTTTGACAAATTAAAGGCCACTGCAGAAGTTAATTTCCTGGTAGTAACGTTAATTGTAGTAGAACTCCTTTTGGTACATGTCCTGATGTAATGTTTGTACATTCACAGTGGTCTAACGTTTGGATTTTGGGTATACTGAAATTAATTATAGATTCAGATTTTATCGTCACATTTACTCAAGTAGAGGAATACAATGAAAAGTGCACAAAGTCACCATTCTCCAGTGTGATGTTAGTGTACAAGAGACAGGATTAAAAACAGAAGCAGAAATAAAAGAAACAACTAAAGGAAAAGCAAATGTTCAGATCATTCCCTCCTACCTCTGCCATGAGTTCTTGTCACCAGAAAAACAAAGTCCATCCCTCAGTCTGCGAATGATCAGGAGCCCAAGTCTCCGCGCACTCACCAACACCACCCCGTCAGGTCACAAGGTCCTGAGCGGTGCCATGGCCGAATAGTCTGGGTAGGATTCCAGACTGCACACGCATGGAGAGAGGCTGAGGCACAGCGAGGGACTGGGAATTTGTGTCGATATCAGAATTTATGGCATTGAAGAAAAGGAATTTTTTTTATGGATGTTTTTATTGAAAATTTAACATTTTTACAAGTTTACAAAAAAATCCAAGTATAAACATTGATATACAATTAAATCTTAAATAAATAATAACCAAAATTCATCAAACAAAAAAAATACAGAGGAAAAAAAAACAAAACTCAACTAACTACTAATCTGACCTACAACTAACCAGAGTGTATTATTAAGTCTCTTACATTATTCGAAGAAGAGAAAAAAAACCCGACGGATACCACAGAAATTGGGTCGTGAGATACATGCTCGGAATATATTAACATCAAATCGTAACAAAACCCGTATTCGTGCAGGATTCCTCTCTGAAGGGGCCCTGGACCAGCCAGGTTTGCCATCTCAATTAAATAAAAGCCCTTGTTAGGATGGCCGAAATATCTGTATTCATGCAATTCACGAAGGGATGCTATATTTTATGGAATAATTCGATCTTTTGGTGCATCATATTTGTAAGGAAGTCAAGGGGAATACGTTCCATGATTAATCTGTGCCAATTCGAAAGTCCAGGGGGGCCCTCAGCCAAAATGTTTTCCCTTGTGCAGAAAGAGAGAATAGAAAATAATCTTTTCCCGTGCATATCCAGGGAGGGTAAGTTCGAAAAGTCCAAAAGGAGAGATACAGGGTCCACTCTAATTTCCGTTCCTAAGATTTCTGTCAGAGCACTTGCTACTTTAGTCCAATATCTGCAGATCTTATGACAGGCCCATAAGCAATGTACAAGAGTGCCCACCTCTATTTTACATTTGGGACACATTGGAGATGCTCCTGCCCTAAATTTTGCCAAACGATCTGGTGCTTTTTGGGCCCTATGAAGTATCTTCAGCTGAATGGCCTGGGTTCTGTTGCAGATGGTGATTCTTCTGGCGTTTTCCCAAATGTCATTCCACATTTCTATAGAGATTTCCAGTCCCAAATCCTGATTCCATGTTTTAAGCAGATTGCCATTATCTCCCAATACTTCATCATATAATAAATGATAAATAGTACTGACGGAAGATACCCCCATTGGCCATAGCACTCTACGTTCTCTGTGTGATTTATAAAGACTATCTAATAACATAGTCTTCTTCTGTATGTAGTCTCGAATTTGGAAGTATCGAAAGAGGTCTCCATTAGGTAATCCAAATTTCTGCGCAGCTGTTCAAAGGACATCAGGATTCCTTCTTTAAACAGATCCCCTAAACAAGAGATACCCCTGGATCTCCAGAGTTTGAAAGTGGCATCTGTAAGCCCCGGTTGAAATCCCCATGCTCCCACTATCGGAGCATAGGGGGATGTTTTATGTGAGTTGCCCTCATTTTGCCGCATTATATTCCAAACTTTAATTGTGTTTAGTATTATAGGGTTTTTACAGTGATCCGTAATGATTTTCCTCTTGTCTGAAAATAAAAGGTTAATAAGTGGGCATTTTACTTGAGAGGCCTCGATGTCCAGCCAGATTGATTGTGGGTCAGACAAGACCCAATCAGCTATGTAACTTAATAGGGAACTTAACTGATATTTCCTAAAATCTGGGAAATCCGATCCTCCCCTTGCTTGTGGAAGCTTTAGCTTCTTCAGCTTAATGAGGGGCCGCCTATGATTCCAGATAAAGGAACCCAACCAGCCATATAGTTTATGTAGCGCCAGTCTTGGCAGCATCACCGGAAGCATTCTCATAGGGTATAAGGAGATGGGGCAGGACATTCAGTTTAATTAGTGCTATTCTACCCAGCCAGGAAATTGGAAGGTCTCCCCGTCGCTGGGGATCCTGCCTTATCCTTTCCAGTAAATGCACAAAGTTAGCCTTGTATAACTGACCAAATACTGGGGCAATAAAAATGCCTAAATGTAAGAAACCCTCCAGGGACCACCGAAAGGGAAAGTGGGATCTGTCCAATAGATGGGATATACTAGCAAGGCCCCCCATTGACATAGCCTCCGATTTTTGAGAAATTAATTTTATAGCCGAAAATATACTAAATGTAATAATAATTTGGATTAAGCGAGGCACAGACATCTGGGGATTACTGAGGAATAGGAGAACATCATCTGCATAAAAGGTAATTTTATGTTTACCTGTACCAGTCCTCGGGGCCGTTATATTAGAGTCAGCCCGTATAGTTTCTGCTAGTGGCTCAATTATTAGTGTGAATAACAATGGCGAGAGAGGACATCCCTGACGGCAACCCCTACCCACTCTGAAGCTATCCGAACCTAATCCATTGGTAATCACAACTGCTTTGGGATCACTATACAATGTTGAGACCCATTTGGTAAACACCTGTCCAACACCAAACCTTTCCAATGTGTAAAACAAATATGACCATTCAACCCTATCAGATGCCTTTTCTGCGTCTAATGAAACTACGACTCCTGGTATCTTTCCCTTATGGCAGGCTTGAATCATAATCAAAACCCTTTGAACATTATTGGATGATCTACGGCCCTTAATAAACCCATCTGATCCTCCTTTATGATATGCGACAATACCCTTTCTAGCCTCAATGCTAACGTTTTAGAGAGGATTTTAAAATCTACATTTAGCAAGGGTTTTGGTCTGTATGACGTGCAATCCTCTGGGTCCTTTCCATTTTTAAGGATAAGAGAAATATTTGCCTCTTTCAGCGAAGGCGGGAGACAGCCCTGACTGTGTGAGTAGTTATATATGTCCATAAGTGGACCAGCCAATATTCCTGTAAACTCTTTATCGAATTCAGCTTGAAAACCATCTGGGCCAGGTGCCTTACTGCTCTGAAGTTGCCTGATTGCGTCAAGTATTTCTTGGATTGTTAGGTGAACAGTCAGGACCGATACCTGTTCCGGAGTTAGGTCTGGAAAGGTCAGGGTTTTTAAAAATGACTGCATCCTCCTAGCTCTGTCTTCGCAATCCTGCCATTTATATAAATCAGAATAAAATTCTCTAAAGATTGCGTTAATCCTTTTATGATCATGAGTCAGAGTACCCGTACTTTCCTTGATAGATGTGATAGTTTGAGGGGCTTTCTTTTCTTTGCGAGAAATGCTAAGTATCTACCAGGTTTATCGCCAAATTCATATAACCTTTGTTTTGCAAATAATATTTCCCTTTTAGCCATTTGGGTAAGTGTGGTGTTCAGAGCTGTCCTAAGGGCCGTAATCCTTGGCAATTTGATAATAGAAGGTCTGTCAGCGTATGCTGTTTCAGCTGCTTTTAAGAGAGCTTCGAGCAGACACTGTTGTTCTCCCTTTAATTTTTTCTGGGTTGCTGAGTATGAGATGATCAAACCTCGCGCGTAAGCTTTGATGGTCTCCCACATCATTGATGGGTTGCTAGCCGTACCTGAATTAATTTCTAAAAAAGTTTTAAATTCTTGAGAGGAGTACTTTACAAATTTACTATCTTTCATTAGGAAGGGGGGTCCATACGCCAATGCCGGGGGAATGTCCTATTGTTCCTCGCCTTGATTTCCATATATACAGCAGTGTGATCAGAAATTGCTCTACTACCTATTTTACAGGATGATATGGAATTTTAAAAAATTGAGGGGGCAAAAAACATATCAATCTGGTGTGACATTTATGTGAATTGGAGTAAAAAGAAAAATCTCTGCCTTGTGGATGAAGACATCTCCACACATCTACTAATCCTAATTCTTTGTTCAGATCCACCAATTGTCTAGATCTGGGAGATACTCCTGCAGTACTCTTGGGAATCCTATCTATTTCCAGATCCATAATACAATTAAAGTCTCCCCCTATAATTGTATGACGAGCACCGAGAGCCATCAATTTGGAGAAGGCTTCCGTTATAAATTTAAAAGGATCAACCATAATCGTCCGGGCAAATCTGAGACCCCTCGGGAGGGGAAACCCTATCCAGAACATCCCGAGCATAGAGCATATAAAATTCACAAAAATAAAGGCTCTCTAATACACTCACAACAGTATAATAAAAAACTATTTCTAAATTTAAAAAACGTATTTAAATGGAGATTTTTCCCCTTGTTCCCAGGGGGCATCACTTCCTTTCCAAAAGCCCATCATATCCTCTCCCAACCAGTGCCCCACCCTTGACCCAGGTACCCCATGATAGGATGAAGAAAATTCAAATATACTGCAGTGCTAGAGTTAACAGTGAGCACCCTACCCCTCCCCCCCCCCCCCCACCCACACCAACACCTGGATATATTTGGTAATGTTAATACGGCCTCAACAAGTAACAATTAAATATAATAATAAAAAATAACAGGGCAAAACAACCCCGCTCCTAAAGACAGAAATAAAACAGGATAAGGGAACCACCTCCTTTCACCAACGTTAACTAGACCCCCTGGCCGATATATATATATACAAAAAAGCAGGCAGAAAGTTGCTAAGTAGAGAATAAACAAGTAAATCCCTCTCTCTAGCCCCGAAGATAATATTAAACAGTAAGGTAAAAAAAGGGATTAATATATAAAAAAAGGATGTAAACCTGACTGGGGGGAGAGCAAAACAACATCAATTAACTCTTACAATTTATCTAAGAGAGTCCAAAAATTCCTTGGCCTTTTCTGGCAATCCGAAGTTATACACGGACCCTTCATGGTTAAAGCGAAGTGTCGCTGGGTAGCGCAAGGAGTACCGAATATTTAAGTCCCTTAACCACTTCTTCGCTTCGTCAAACGCCTTCCTCTTTCGGACCAGAGCTGGGGAAAAGTCCTGCAATAACATAATCTTGGATCCTTTATAAATCATGGTTTGGGGATCTTTCCCAAGATTTCTGGAAGCTTCTAAGAGCATCTGCCTCTCCTTGTAGCTCTGCAGCTGGGACAGGACCGGGCGAGGGCGCTGGTTCGAGCTGGGCCCGTGCACTGCAACCCGGTAGGCCCATTCTACCCTTACCTGGCCTGATCCAGCCTCCAGATTTAAAAGCTGTGGAAGCCACTGCTCCAGAAATGCTGTAAGCTGGTCTTCCTCTTCTCGATTCTTGAGGTCGTCAATGTGATTCTCTAAGGTCCGGACTCGCTGTTCGAGAGTCCGGACCCGATCCACGGCCGATTCTGCGATGGCCTCGGAGGTCGCGGCCTTTAGCTCCGCCCATCCAACTTGGCGCTCAATTTCCTTGATGTCTCGGTCGTGCTTTTGTAGCGCGGCTGAGAGTGAGTCCCATCGGCTCCGGGACTCTTTGACGAAGGCGCCGATCCTCGCATCGAGTTTGTAGATGATTTCCGCGAGGCTCACCACCGTAGGTAAGTCCCCTGGGGGGGCTGCGGATGCCTCTGCTGCATCTGGAGAGGGTGGGGGAGGGGTTCCTGCCGCTGAGAACTGTGGGCCCCCTTCTCTTTAGTCATTTTTACTTAAGATTAAATTGTTTAAATTCAGTACGAAGCAACTAATTACATTAAGTAAAAACTATTTGGAATGATTTGGTGAGTGTGGTGGAGGTGGGTGGCCCACTTTGCCCAAGTCTTGGGAGGAGCACTACAGACTCAGACTTGCTGGGTCGCCGCGATCTTGGATCCCCCGAAAGGAATGTTTTATGTCAGATTTACTCCAAGAAGTAAAGACTCCAGAGTGAGAGGTGAGTGAGAGAGAAAACAAGATGTGGACCGAGAGGTTGTACTGGGACTGACACCAACAGCAGCATGATGTCAGGAGTGCAGGGAAAGCAGCTGATTGGTGACTAGGTTCGGTCAGTCTTTCCAAACTTTAACGTGAAAAGTTATGCTTCAGTCTGTAGACCATCTCTCTTATGCTGCAAATGAGCTTGTTCAGTTTTCACAGTAAGTCGAGATTTATTCTCAGCTCACAAGTTGTTTTAACGAGGTCAGGAGGGCCCAGTGGAGGGACCAATCCTATGGGTCTGTATGAAGGTACAGGCGCACCATGTGTCCCAGACTGCACAGCCTTCATATCCGGCTTTCCGAACGGGAACAGTGGTTGCAGCCTCTGCTGTATGTTTGTGGAAGGCAGAGGGCACATATTGGGAGGTGGGGCACACCTCAGACAGCAGAGAGGGGATCAGAGACCACCGGGCAGTTCAAGAAAACCAGGCAGGCCGTGCAGGGATTCCCTGAGTCTGTCGTGGTTACTAATTGGTGAACCATCTCAGAGACCGGTGAGGATAACGGCTCCTTCCAGGAGTTCAGCCAAAGCCAAGCCTATAGTCCCGTGGCTGACTGAGGTGTACGGGGAAGGGGGGGGGGGGGGTGGGCAATGGAGGAAGACTGGAAGAGCAATAATGCCAGGGGGGTTCAGGGGCCGTGGATCAGGCAGGAAACGTGACCCCAGGCTGATGTGTTCCCTTTCTGGTGCCAAGGTCAAGGATGTCTCCGAGTGGTGAGGGGAGGGGTTCAACCAGAATGCCTGATCCACATTGATGCCCATGACATTGTCAGGAAAAAGTAATAGCGTCCTGAAGACAGATTTCATGGATTTAAGATGGAAATTAAAAAGCAGGATCTCCAAAGCATCAATCTCAGGATTACTCCTAGTGCCACCTGGACACAAGGCTTGATCGTTCGAACGGCTGGCTGAGGATCGAGTGTAGGAGGTTTCTGAAGAATTGGGAGCAGTTGTGTGGTAAGTAGGGCCTGTACAAGTTGGAGAGGTTCCACTTTAAGGGAACTGGGACTAATATCCTCACAGGGAAAATTGCTGGTGTTTTCTTTGGGGGGGGAGCAATCAATTGAAACTGAAAATTTGTCAGGGCAATAGGAACCAAACTGTAAGGAAAGGAGAACAGATTTTGAGTGTAACCAAGCAAAAAGCAACAAAGTCCTGAGAAAGCTTTGATAGATATGTAACAAGGAAGCATTTAGTGAAATGAATGGGACTGGATTAAAGGCAGGGTCAGGGCAATAGAGAAATAGCAGAGAAGCTAAATGATTACTGTCTGTCTGTTTTCACTCAGGAAGAGACCAGAAATCACTCCAAACTCAAGATCCAAGTGGCTCGGGAGAATGAGGAGTGGATGGAAATTAGTATCAGGAAGAAGATTGTACAAGAGAAATTAATGGCGCTGAGTCAATCCCCAGGTCATGGCCATCTACATCCAGAGGGTTGTAGGAGGGAGCTGTGGGTAACTGTCAACCCAGTTACTTCAGTGATTCTGTAGATTCTGAAATCATTCCTGTGATTCGGAAGTTGGCAAATGGCATCCCATGATTTAAGAAGGGAGAGAGAAAGGAAACAGGGAACTTACACAGCTGTTAGTCTTAGATCAATAATCAGGAAAATGCCACAATCTGTTATCAGCAATGGGATAAATAGACACCTGGATGATAATAATTTGATTGGATATGATCAACATGGATTTGCGAATGGGAAACTTTAAAGATATTATGAACACAATTGATAATGGAGAGCCAAAGGACACAATACATTTAGATTTTCAGAAGACTAGTGATGAGGTTCCCTACAAGAGTCTGGTTAGAAAGATTAAAATGCATGGGATAGGAGGGAAGGATTACCGATTGGCAAACAGACAGGAAACAGAGAGTCGGTATAAATGGGTCGTTCTCATGTTGGCAGCTGGGATGGATGGGTAACCACAAGGACCAGAACTTGGCCCCAGCTGCTCACAATCTCGACCAATGATTTCAAGGGGGAGAGGAAATGTAATATTGATCCAAGACAAAGTGGGAATGTGTGTTGGGATGAAGGTGTAAAGCAGCTTCTGGAAGAATTGGACAGGTGTCCTGATTGGTCAAGAACATGGCAGATGGAATGTCATGTGGAAAATATAAGGTTATCCACTTTGGCGGGAGAAACAGATGTGCAGAGTATTTTGAGAAAGCTAAGAGATTGGAAAGTGTAGATGTATAAAGGCACCTAGATGTCCTTATCAATAAGTCATTGAAGGCCAACCTACAGGAGTAGCAAGCTGTTAGAAAGGCTAATGGAATGGGAGTCTTTATTGCAAGGAGATTTGTGTACATGAGTAGTGAAGTCTTGCTTTAATTGTATCGGAGCTTGGTTAGACTGTAGTTTTGGTTTCCTTCTCTATATCATTACTATAGACAGGGTGCGACTACGGTACAGTCCACCAGACATGTTCCTGGGATAGTGGGACTGTCCTCTGAAGATAGTTTGGACAAACTGGGTGTGTGATCTCTAGAGTTGCAAAGAATGAGAGGTGATCCCATTGAGAGCTGAAACAGAAAATACTGAAGGGAAGATGTTGGGAAGCCAAGAGCTGGGGGGAACAATGCAAAGCCACAGAGGGTGCCACTTCCACAGAATCCCTACAGTGTGGAAACTGGGCATTCAGCCCAACAAGTCCAAACTGACTCTCTGAAGAGTGTGCTACCCAAATTCACCCCCCAACCCAACCCCATAACCCTGCATTTCCCATGGCTAAACTGCCTAGCCTGTACATCTCTGGACACTATGGGCAATTTAGCATGGCCAATCCACCCTAACCTGCGCATCTTTGGACTGTGGGAGGAAACCGGAGCACCCGGAGGAAACCCACGCAGACACGGGGAGGATGTGCAAACTCCACACAGACAGTCACCTGAGAGTGGAATTGAACCCGGGTCCCTGGTGCTGTGAGGTAGCATTGCTAACAACTGGAGTGACATGAGCAGAGATGTTTTTACTCGGAGCATTGTGATTGATAGGAATGCTATCCCAAGAAGAGCTGTGGAAGCTCAGTCTCCGAATCTGTTTAAGGTAGAGATGGATAGATTTCTATTCCCCCCCCCCCGCCTTCTGTTAGTTGCGGGGAGGGTGCAGGAGGAAGGAGGTCCCAGTTTTGAAGAGTTGGTCTTACGATGCTTGAAGTTATGAAATGTGAGACCAATCAGGGGTGTAATTTTTACCGATCTAGCAGATAGACATTTCCTCATATTTACAAGCTGTTCTATATTATCCTGCATCATGTTCTGACCTGCAGCAAAGCAATTTGAGAATGCAGTCTGGAACAGAACCCGTTCACAACCTGGGGACTGCCTGTACTCGATGAGGAGGATAAAAGGCAAAGTATTTGTTTAGCCAGGCTGGATGGGCTGAATGGCCTACTCCTTTCCTGTGTGAACAGTTGCATTTGTGTCTGGACCATATTGTTGCCACTGCTTTGGATATAATTTCCCATCAGCCCATGGGGTAAACTCCTTCTCCACTTCATCAATATCCTCGCACAGTCACCTTCTTACTGGGTTCATATTCCAGCTCAGTAGATGCTGTCAAAACTGCTTTCACTATCTCAGTTTCCAGCTTCTGCTTTTGTCGATTTTGTTTCAGACTATGTTGCGAATGATTAATTTTAATGGTTTCAAGCATTAACTTGAATATCAACTTTCAGTTTCCACTCATCATAGCATTAGGTTCTGTGAATCCATTTAACTGCTATCCAACCGCTCTCCCTCTGAACAAACTGCTTTCTTTCCCACACAGAGTTGGTCAAGGTCACTGCTGTCTGTTGCAATGTGCAGTGGCTGAGACAGGAGTCTCCACCTTCACTGCAGTCACATTGCAGTCACGTCAATTTCTTTTTGATCTCGATTTCTATCATCCAGCTGGTTCCGTTTCTGAATGCTGCAGCCGTTTAACCTTTGTTTAATTGTTGAAAGTTCTTGAAAGGATGTGACAAATAATAGGTAGAAAAAAATTCTTCAGTGGTCTGTGATTTAGTTCTTGTTGCAACATTTTTCATCTTGCTCAAATTTGGCCCTCCGATACCTCCAAATCCATGGGATTTGTCACTCTGAGCTGAGTGTTACCCCCTTTTAGCAGGGTATTCCAACCAAATCCAATCAGTGGGTTTCAATTACAGTCCTTCCCACCGTGTCACTGTTCCCCATCGCTGGAACCTCCTGGTGCACATAATCCTCTCCAGTCTTCTGTTCCTCCAGCTCTGACCTCTTGTGGATCTCTCCGTCCTTTCTCCAATGTCTGGGTCGAAATCTGGAATTTGATCCATGAAACCTTCCATCCGTTCTATCAGACCCTGCTGAAGCTCTGCTGTCTGAGCCATTGCATCACCTTTCCTCAAACATCATCACTGCCCCAGAATGCCCCACTGGCACTTCTTTGTTTTCATAATTATACATGATGTGAAGGTGCTGGTGTTAGACTGGGCTGGTCAAAGTCAGAAGTCACACAACACCAGGTTATAGTCCAACAGGTTTATTTGGAATCACAAACTTTCAGAGCGCTGCTCTTTTCTCAGACTATAAACTGGTGTTGTGTGACTTCTGATTTAGTCAGACCTGGGAAGTGCTTTGGGACATTCCTCACATCAAAGGTGTTATATAAATGCACATTGTTGTTGGGATAATCAAAAGTGGTAACATTGACTTTTTAAAAAAAAGCTTTCCACATAAAAGTTTCCTAAATTTAAAGGTTGGCGAGTGAAAAGTCAAAGTGACCTGTAAGATATTTATGGATGCTGACCAGAATAAACATAAACTTGTGGTTTGGTGATCCAAGGTTTGAATATTCCTGAAAAGAGAGATGTTTCCTTAACTTTCCATCCTCCACTCATCAGCATCAAACAATTATTCCCGATTTCAAATCATTACAACACTTCAGACTGCAGGAGGAATGGTTGCTGATTGGTTGGGAAATCGACTCTGATTGGCCAAAACATTACTGTGAAGAGAGAAATGGTGAATATTTGAGATTACATACAAAAGGTTTGAGAAGGATTAGGAGACAATTTAGGGTAGCAGTTTTAAGGAGGTTGCCAGAACAGAGAGACCTGGAGGAGTATGTGTCTAAACCTGAAGGTGCAAGGCAGATTAATGAAACACATGGAACCTTGCATCAAATACAAACTCCTCGTGGATATACAGTGAATCTGCTAAATCTGAATAAAATATCAGTCCAGCCCCAACTGAAGTAGTGTGCCCAGTTCCTGGCAGCACACTCTGGGGAAGATGTGAATGTGTTGAAGATAGTACAGAGGTTCTTTATTTGAATGGTTTGACAGATAAAGGATTTCAGATTTTTTAAAAAGATTAGATTAGATTCCCAAGAGCATGGAAACCGGCCCTCCAAAGAGCCAGACCCATTCCCCTGATTGGGCAATTTAGTATGGCCAATTCACCTAACCTGCACATCTTTGATTGTGGGAGGAAACCAGAGCACCCAGAGGAAACCCAGAGGGTTGTTAAGAAAGCATATGGTGTTTTGGCTTTCATTAACAGGGGGATGGAGTTTGAGAGCCGTGAGATCTTGTTGCAGCTCTATAAAACTTTGGTTAGACCGCACTAGGAATACTGCGTCCAGAACTGGTCGCCCTATTAAAGATGTGGATGCTTTGGAGAGAATTCAGAGGAGGTTTACCAGAATGCTGCCTGGACTGGAGGGCTTGTCTTATGAAGAGAGGTTGACTGAGCTCAGACGTTTTTCATTGGAGAAAAGGAGGAGGAGAGGGGACCTAATTGAGGTATACAAGATAATGAGAGGCATAGATAGAGTCAATAGCCAGAGACTATTTCCCAGGGCAGAAGTGACTAACACGAGGGGTCATAGTTTTAAGCTGGTTGGAGGAAAGTATAGAGGGGATGTCAGAGGTGGGTTCTTTACACAGAGAGTTGTGAGAGCATGGAATGCGTTGCCAGCAGCAGTTGTGGAAGTGAGGTCATTGGGGACAGTTAAGAGACTGCTGGACATGCATATGGTCACAGAAATTTGAGGGTATGTTCATGAGGATCAGTGGTCGGCACAACATCGTGGGCTGAAGGGCCTGTTCTGTGCTGTACTGTTCTATGTTCTGTGAAACCCATGCAGACACGGGCAGAATGTGCAAACTCTATCCACACAGTCACCTGAGCTGGGAATTGAACCCAGGTCCCTGGTGCTGTGAGGTAGCAGTGCTAAACACTGAGCCACCGTGCCACCCCAGAGCAGTTGAAGTCCCTCTTTGAGCAGAGGTTGGCTGAATTAGCATATCGTTGTGGCTGTAGAGGACATTGGTGCAGCCAATTTTAAAATACTGCATACAATTCTGGTCTCCCTGCTATAGGAAAGATGTTGTTAAACTTTAGATAGTGCAGAAAAGATTTACAAGGATGTTGCCAGGGTAGGAAAGTTAGAGCTATCGGGAGAGGCTGAATAGGCTGGGGCTGTTTTCCCTGGAGTGGCAAGAAGCTGAGGGGTTACCTTATAGAGGTTTACACAATCATGAGGGGCACAGATAGAGTGAATTGACAATGACTTTTCCATGGGGTGGGGAGTCCAAAACTCGAGGGCATAGGTTTAAGGTGAGAGGGGAAAGATTTAGAACAAACCTGAAAGGGAGCTTTTTCTCATGGAGAGTATGGAATGAGCTGCCAGAGGAAGTGGTGGAGGCTGGGGCAATTACAACATTTAAAAGGCATCTGGATGGGGATATGAATAGGAAGGGTTTGGAGGGATATGGGCCAAATGCTGGGAAATTGGACTTGGTTAGATTGGGATGGCTGATTAGCGTGGAAGAGTGGGACTGAAGAGTGCTGACTTGACTCGAAGATTGGCAAATCAATGTAAACATCAAAGTGTAAAGTTTGCATTCTGTGAAGAAAATGAGCAAACATATTAAACAGCAATGAAACAAAATAAAAATCCACAAATCATGAAAAATGGTGACAAATTAGTAAAACCACTAGTGTCTCTTTCTTCTGCTGACACAGAGTAAGGCCCAGTTTCTTGCAGTTCTTACAGCTGGGTGTTTGCTGGCAGAGACATTACGTTGAGGGGCACAATTCCACAGCCAGCACAGTGACCCAGCAGATCCTGCTGCTCTCCCACAGCCAGCACGGTGACCCAGCAGATCCTGCTGTTCTCCAACAGAGCAGCACAGTGACCCAGCAGATCCTGCTGTTCTCCAACAGAGCAGCACAGTGACCCAGCAGATCCTGCTGTTCTCCAACAGAGCAGCACAGTGACCCAGCAGATCCTGCTGTTCTCCCACAGAGCAGCACAGTGACCCAGCAGATCCTGCTGTTCTCTCACAGAGCAGCACAATGACCCAGCAGATCCTGCTGCTCTCCCACAGCCATCACGGTGACCCAGCAGATCCTGCTGTTCTCTCACAGAGCAGCAGTGAACCAGCAGATCCTGCTGTTCTCTCACAGAGCAGCAGTGAACCAGCAGATCCTGCTGTTCTCCCACAGAGCAGCACAGTGACCCAGCAGATCCTGCTGCTCTCCCACAGAGCAGCACAGTGACCCAGCAGATCCTGCTGTTCTCCCACACAGCAGCACAGTGACCCAGCAGATCCTGCTGTTCTCTCACAGAGCAGCAGAGTGACCCAGCAGATCCTGCTGTTCTCTCACAGAGCAGCACAATGACCCAGCAGATCCTGCTGTTCTCCCACAGAGCAGCACAGTGACCCAGCAGATCCTGCTGTTCTCCCACAGAGCAGCAGTGAACCAGCAGATCCTGCTGTTCTCCCACAGAGCAGCAGTGAACCAGCAGATCCTGCTGTTCTCCCACAGAGCAGCAGTGAACCAGCAGATCCTGCTGTTCTCCCACAGAGCAGCAGTGACCCAGCAGATCCTGCTGTTCTCCCACAGAGCAGCAGTGACCCAGCAGATCCTGCTGTTCTCCCACAGAGCAGCAGTGAACCAGCAGATCCTGCTGCTCTCCCACAGAGCAGCAGTGAACCAGCAGATCCTGCTGCTCTCCCACAGAGCAGCAGTGACCCAGCAGATCCTGCTGTTCTCCCACAGAGCAGCACAGTGACCCAGCAGATCCTGCTGTTCTCCCACAGAGCAGCAGTGAACCAGCAGATCCTGCTGTTCTCCCACAGAGCAGCAGTGAACCAGCAGATCCTGCTGTTCTCCCACAGAGCAGCAGTGAACCAGCAGATCCTGCTGTTCTCCCACAGAGCAGCAGGGCAGAAAGTTTGCTGAGTTAAGTCCTGATGGGCCTTGAAGCTGGAGTTTCTCAGTGAAGGCAGTGGGCAGTGACAGGGCATGTGCTTTTGGGCAAGTGATGCTGAGCGAGTGACTGAACTCTGACCCTTCAGCGTCAAGCTCGGCTCCCAGGGACTACAGCCCCCAGAATGCAGCGGGTTCGCCGAGCATGCGCGGAGCTTGGTGGGTGGGGCTGTGTCGTCAGTTCCGGCGAGGAGCGGCAGACGGAGAGAGTGAAGTAGCGAGAGGTCGAGCGCGACCCCCCCCCCGGGAAACGGCATGGAGCGGCGGGGAGAGTGAGGGAGACCGGCCCGGGGATCAGGTAGGACGGACAGGCCTGCCCCGGGGGAGGGCGTTAGGGGGGGGGTGGGCGTGTGGGGTGAGGGCGGGGGGGTGGGGGCGTGGGGTGAGGGGGGGGGTGAGGGCGTGGGGTGAGGGCGCGGGGGGGGGGGCGGGGGGTGAGGGCGGGGGGGGGTGAGGGCGGGGGGGGGGGGCGGGGGGGGGGGTGAGGGCGGGGGGGGGCGGGGGGTGAGGGCGGGGGGGGCGAGGGCGGGGGGGGCGGGGGGTGAGGGCGGGGGGGGGCGGGGGGTGAGGGCGGGGGGGGGTGAGGGCGGGGGGGGGCGGGGGGTGAGGGCGGGGGGGGCGGGGGGTGAGGGCGGGGGGGAGCGGGGGGGGGGGTGAGGGCGGGGGGGGGGCGGGGGGGGGGTGAGGGCGGGGGGGCGGGGGGTGAGGGCGGGGGGGGGCGGGGGGTGAGGGCGGGGGGGGGCGGGGGTGAGGGGGGGGTGTGTGTGTGTGGGGTGAGGGGGGGGTGTGTGTGTGTGGGGTGAGGGGGGGGTGTGTGTGTGTGGGTGAGGGGGGGGGTGTGTGTGTGTGGGGGTGAGGGGGGGTGTGTGTGTGTGGGGTGAGGGGGGGGTGTGTGTGGGGTGAGGGGGGGTGTGTGTGTGGGGTGAGGGGGGGTGTGTGTGTGGGGTGAGGGGGGGTGTGTGTGTGGGGTGAGGGGGGGTGTGTGTGGGGTGAGGGGGGGGTGTGTGTGGGGTGAGGGGGGGGTGTGTGTGGGGTGGGGGGAGGGGGTGTGGGATGTGAAGGGTGGGGTGTGGGGGGGTGTGGGGGGTGGGGTTGAGGGCGGGGGGTGTGTGTGGGGGGGTGGTTGAGGGCGGGGGGTGTGTGTGGGGGGGTGGTTGAGGGCGGGGGGTGTGTGTGGGGGGGTGGTTGAGGGCGGGGGGTGTGTGTGGGGGGGTGGTTGAGGGCGGGGGGTGTGTGTGGGGGGGTGGTTGAGGGCGGGGGGTGTGTGTGGGGGGGTGGTTGAGGGCGGGGGGTGTGTGTGGGGGGGTGGTTGAGGGCGGGGGGTGTGTGTGGGGGGGTGGTTGAGGGCGGGGGGTGTGTGTGGTGGTGTGTTGAGGGCGGGGGCTGTGTGGGAGGGGGTTGAGGGCGGAGGGGGTGTGTGTTGGGGGGGGTTGAGGGCGGGGGGGTTGTGGGGTGAGGGTGAGGGCGGGGTCGGGTGCGTGTGTGGGGCGAGGGTAGGTGGCGCGGCGGGGGTTTTGCGCGATGCGGGTGGTGCGGGGTGGGGGGTTGTGAGATGAGGGTAGGGGGGTTCGTGAGGTGGAGGGGGTTGAGAGTGGCAGAAGTGTGCACGGAGTGAGGGTAGGGGAGTGTGTAAGGTGGCGGGGGTTGTAAGGAGCGGAGGGGGGTACGGGGTGAGGGGGCGGCGGGGAATGGAGGGTGAGCCAAGGGGATGCGTACCGGGTTTATTTTGCGTGAGTCGGGTGAGGGTGAAGTCTGATATTCAGTGATACGGCCCACAGGTAAAACATGAGATCGTGACCTGAGTTGATGTGTTACTGATGGTAATAATTGATGATGGTGAGTTCTAGGTTCAGAACACTGAGTCCATAATGGAAGATTCATGTCTGAACATTCATCCGATTAAAGATTGAGTTAAAAATTCCCATGTCCTTGCTGGGTATTTTACAAGAAGCAGGAAGTTTGGTAATGAAACCTTTCTCCCATCTGAAATGATAGAGCAATAACCAGTGCTAATATCGCTGGATTATTAACCCAAGCAGACAGCTAATCGTCTGGTGACCTGCATTTGGATTTTGCTGCAATGTATTGGGATTTGAGATTTTTCAAAAAAAAATCTGCAATTAAAATTTTCTTTAAGTACATCAGGAATAAAAGAATAACTAGGGCCCATCAAGGATAGTAGTGGGAAGTTGTACATGGAGTCTGAGGCGAATGTTTTTGTTAATATTCACACTGG